>NW_028244446.1:0-10729 GCF_964263255.1 Lissotriton vulgaris | reverse complement strand
CATAGTAGATACAAGTATACTATGTTTATATAGAGGCGATAAGAGTGCACGGTGCAAGCCAAATTCGCAGACCTTGCCTCGCTCCTTGCCAAATGAGGTATCACTAGGAGATGGAAATCCCCTGTTGCCCCAGCACTGCCCAGTTGGTAGAAAGAAGAGTGTTAGATTTGGGGGTCTCCAGTTGCACAGCTAGGTCGTTGTTACAAATAGGGACCCTTGCCTCTAGTCAGAATAAGGGGATTACTCTCCTAAAATAACCAACGCGCACCCCCTTGGTAGCTTGGCACGAGCAGACAGGCTTTATCTCAGAGGCGGTGGGTTAGGCATTTGTGACCATATACAGTAACCCAGTGACAACACTACAGATGGACACCACACAAGGTTTTATATTAAAAAAAGGTATAGTTTACATAGAGTTACCACAAGACCATAAACAACAAAAATACACAATACTATTACTTTAATATGGTAGATTGCAACTTAGTTAAGTTCCTAGTTGTGACACTTTGCGTCAATGTACCTTAGGTTGTTTTGCACTTCCATGACAAGCAATGTCACAGCGAGGGAAATGCGGCAAAGTTCAGGTGCAAAGAAATAAAGACGTGAAAATCTTCCAGATGTGGCACGTTTCTCGGGGATGCGAGGAGTTCTCGTTCGATGTGTGGACTGCAGCAACGACACCCTTACGATGCGACGGCAGCAGCTCCAGTGGTGAAACTCTTCTCCCATGATGCGTGAAGCTTCCGCTCGATGTGACAACTACAGCGGCGACATCCAGGATGTGATGGCAGCAGCTCCGACTGTGGCGCGCTCCTCAGGGATGTGAGGTACTCTTCTTCGATGCGGTGCAGTGCGACAGTGCCAGCAGTGACACCCTCCTTCGGAGTTGCGACGGCAGGCACAGCCACGGCGACATGCTCTGACCTCATTGCAAGATTCTTCTCTTGATGCAGTGCAATGCGACAGCTACAGTGGCAGGCACAGCTCCTTGCGACACGATTCTTCTCGTTGAGTCGCGCTTCCAGCTCCTTGCGACTCGCAGTTCCTCAGAAGGCCCAAAACAGCAGCAGGCACTTCCAAAAGAACTCTGGGGAGCTGGAGGGTGAAGTCTGTTGTCCCTGAGACTTCAGCAGGAGGCAAGCTCTTTTCCAAGCCCTTGGAGATCCTTCACAAGTTGACAGCAAAGTACACACAGCTCCTTTCTCCTTCCTTTGGCAGTAAGGCAACGACTGCAGGCCAATCCCCCAAACAGCACTTCAGCTTGGGAATAGTCTCTCCTCAGTTTCTTCAGGTTCCTCTCCTCAGTAGAGCTTTCTTCTTGTAGTCCAAAAGTGATCTAATTTCATGGGGTCAGGGTCCCAATATGTATACTCCAAAATCCTTTGCTCTCTGAGGCGAGAGGAGCCTTTGCCCAGTACAAACCAGTTCCGAAGCATTCTGTTTACAAGACTTCTCCTTTCCTTTCACAGTGCAGGGCAGGCACATCAGACGCCCCACAGGAGGTGGAGCCAGAATTGTTGAAGGCAAGTACAGTCCTCGAGCACTTTGTTTAAAGGGCTCCTTCTCTTCTTTCAGTGTGCAGTGCAGAGACATCAGCCTCTCCCCAGGAGGTGGAGTCAGCATTGTGGAAGGCAGGCACAGACCTATTCAAGGTTCAGGTGCAGCTCCTCTCTCAAATCTAGATGCAGATCTCTCTATTCACCACTGGGCTGACTCATCCTGTCTCTTGGAATCCCCAAGCCCTGTCATACACAAAACAAGATAAAGGAATACATAACCTAGCAGAGGCAGGTTTGAATGGTTAGACAAGCAAATTCCTACTTTTTAAAAGTGGTATTTGCAAACACAGAATGTTAAAACCAACCACTAAAAGATGCATTTTATCATTCTGAGTTCAGGCATACTAAACTCGAATTTCTACCATGTCCTCTGAGACAGTTAGGATTAAAAACATGTAATAATCTAACAGCCCATTCTGGCCTATGGAGAACAGGTAGCCTTGCAATAGCGAAAAACTAAAATGGCTGTAATTCACGATTAGGTCTTGCCACACACATCAGTGCTTGTCCTACCTTATACTTATAATGCACCCTGCCCATGGGCCTACCATAGGGGTGACTGATATGAAGAAAAGGGAAGGTTTAGGGACTGGCAAGTGGGTGCACTTGCCCAGTCAGTATGCCAGTATCAGACTGCACGCAGGCTATGCAATGGCAGACCTTAGACACATTTTACAAGCCTGCTTCTGTGGGTGGCACAACCAGTGCTGCAGGCCCACAAGCAGCATTTGGATTTACAAGCCCTGGCCACACTCAGTGCACTGAACTAGGGCCTGACAAGTAATAGCCAAACATAGAACCACTGATCAATACATCAATTTACAAAAGCATCTAACACCAGTAAAAACACAAGAGACCACAGCAAAAATGGAAGGGAGACCCATGCCAATGGTGCCAGGTCTAACAGAAAACAAAACTGGGGACTTGATGAAAGCGTAGCAATCTGACGAGAGGAAAAAGAGGCTTAAGAAAGGAACTGATTGCAATGAGTTGGGACCTCTCACTGGAAGCTGTTAAATCAGCCGACACCCTTGCCCTATGGGACCCTGTAAATGTCACCACACACCACTACTACACCTCTGCATGGACATGAACTCCCACCCTCACAGCAGAGAAAACAGGATTGCAGGACTCAAGCCTTATTCAGTTCTCTGTTTCCCCCTTATTTTACGAAGTACCCTCCCACTTGTATCAACATCTCGCTTTTAGCTTATTACAAGATATGTCTAACCCACAACATTATTGATTGAGGATTAGTAAGATTCTGGGGTGGTCCATCAGCAGGGGATGGGGAGGGGAGTTTGCAAAATGTGTATTACTTACTGTACCTGGATCCAGGGAACTAGTACAACTGTTGCAATAATAGGACAGTAAGGGATGTCATACTTGGGTGATGGCCCTTATGCCGGTTCCCAAATGAGTCAAAATGACAAATGTAGCACCTGATTAAGTTGTGAAGTAACAGTATGCAATTTATTTTACCACTGTGTATACATGTGAGATCCGACTATGCAGATAGTAATCACTTAAATATTTTATTTTGATGGACTGTAACTGGAAAAATTAATAACATTTGTTTAAAAAAACATAGTACTCACCTGGATTTGCACCCCCAGTTCCTGCACAGTGTGGCATGTATGCCACACCATGCAGGAAGGTGCAGTCAGTGGTCTGAGGGCGGTGATCTGCTTTTTAGGTTCTTCAATGAGCCTAACAGTAGCTGCCATGAGACCACCGCAGGATCTCCGGCCAGATTAAGATTTAAATCCTAATATGGAGGGCGGTCGCACCATGGCTTTGGCTGCCCTCAAGTGGATGGGGCTTTGCTGCCCCCGCTGTAGGACCGCTAAAGCCGTAATTGCATCTTTTGTCTTTGGAAGTTCGTTTTCATTATAAATAGATTCATTCTTCTGTCATTATTGTGGTTGTCATGTAGGCAGAAGGGTTCTTAGTTATGTGTAGTAGTTAAGTATTCTGAAATATGTAGGTCTTGGTATCCTCTCGAGGCAGCAGGGGCTTCACTCCTGACCTTTTAAGTACTTGATATTACTCGCTTTAGAGTAGGGATTGCTGGTAGCTGATCTATATTGTGCTGTTTACCTTTCTGTGAAATGAAATATATGGCTCTTTCAGCCATTCTGTATCAAAGTAGCATGAATTTAAACTTTGTTATTGTGATGATTAAAAACATTTATTTTGTTCACTAACATAATTTACAAATGCTTTAACATGTTATATATTTTATACTTGCTTATGTGCTGTTGCTTTAAGTACAGTTTGATGTCATAGATATTTGGGTCAGGTGGCGTTTGATTTTCTATTGGTACCTTTTTTTGCATTATATTCATGTTAAAAATGAAGGTTTGGTTATCTTTGGAGAGTGATGGAGTTTTAGTTTTAAGTTTAACCAATAAGGGTTGTTTTATCCTTATGACTGTGTTCTTTTTACTAGCTTTGAAAGTGGCTTTGACCACTTTACAAGTGTGGAGTTGGATTTTTCAGCGTAATGTACTTGCTTTTTGCAAAAATGCTTTTTTAGTATTGATTAATTAATTAATGGATAAAAGAAAAAAGAGAGTTTAGTAATGTATTTTTAGATTTACATTATAAACTCAAGTTGCATTGTAGTTTCTTAAAATGTAAAACATACTTTTGAATATATCTTGTTATTTTCTTAAAGTTGACAATCTTGCTTTTCTACATGCTCGTTTTCTTGCAGCTGTTAAGTTTTGAATGTGAAACATTGGCAGGTCATGTGATCTCATTATAGTGTTCACTTAATTATGTTCACATTTGGATTGGTTAGTTTGGTTTATGGTAAATTGTATTGGATACTTAATTTTTTTAGTCAATCCTTTTTTGATTGATGCTAATTAGTGTTTCTATTTTACTTTCAAACATGCTCATTTGTTGTTGCATTTTTAATATATTTTAAATTTTATATTGAATGTATTTATTTTCAACATATGTCCTAAGATTTAATCCAGTGTAATAATGTTTTTGAATAAAATATGTTTATTTTTAAAAGTAAATGTATGGTAATTATATACGGTTTTATATATGATTTATTTATTTATTGTGGATTCTAATATTTTTATATGTATATAATTTGCCACCCCAAGATGGGTATGGTTAGCCCCAGTTTGTAAGAACCTTGGGACATCCAGTGCTGTTGAGGCTCAGAGAATTATCTGTACCACCACGGAGGAGCCTATTGTCATGGGAATAGCTAAGTATTTGGGGTGGGCCTGGTCCATTAGGCGGAGAGCTCTCCCTTCAAATGTGTTTTGATTATTGTTTTAAATCTGTGCTAATTTTTGTATTGATTAAACTTGCACAACTGTTTTATAAATATGTATCTGACTAAATGTTTTATTATCAATTGTGAAGTTTTAAAATATATGTTGTGCTTTTATGAGTATGCAACTCGAATAAAGCTTTCCTATCCGTATATAATTTGAAAAAATTAGTTATTATGTAAATATGTTTACTTATAGTTAGCGATATGATTGTATTCGATATTGTGTGTATTGATATTGAGTATGTGTTCAAGCAAAACACAATATTGTGGCCCTCATTACGATGTCGGACAGAAAGTCTCCGGCCATTGGTCGGAGGCTTTCCGTCCGACATGATAGGTTTAAAGTCCGAATGGCTTATTAGGATGATGGCGGTTAGAGTTTAAACTGGCAGGGGAATCTTACTCAGGTTCGATGTGCTCAAGGAACCCGTCAGTCGGTCGGAAAGGCACCATAATCCCTTAAAGATGTTGTTTCATCCATCGGGATTATGATGTCGGTTTCCAACAGCTAATCCATGTTGGCCATTCCTGCATGGATTGGCTGTCGGAAACTGACTTTGGGGGCCCCTTCCCCCTTTGTCCTCCGCATTTGGGCATGGAGGGGCACCTATTGTCCCTCTCAACATCCCTGCACCGTGTGGCAGGCACCGCCAGGTGCCAGCTTCTCAGTGCAGTGATGTTTACAAACTTCCATTTTTCAATGGGAGCTTGGCTGTGGGTGTTTTTAGCCCACTGCAAATGCTCCTATTGAAAAATGGAATTTTCCGACCGCACTAGGGGGCCGATTACGGTGTCAGGTGGAAAGCTTCCTCCCGACAGTCGGATTCTTCTTGACTGTGTTGGAGCCCTTCTGACTGACTCGGTCAGTTTGTAATCTGCCTAACCGATTCGGAAGGTATACCACGCGGTCATTCCAAATCGGTTTTGACCGGCTCTCAGAGTATTTGTGTCAGTCAGAACCGCATCGTACACTCCTATGGACAGCGTTTCCGGCCTCTAGATTAAAATGTGGATTTCCAACAGCTTTTCAGCGTCGGCCTGTCCGACACGAAAAGGCTGTCGGAAAGTGTCCATGGACAAGAGTATATAACATGCAGTATGTGCTACCATGTTAGGCCGAATTGGGTATTTCCACAATTCTCAGCCCATTCATTTATTTGACTTCAATCACCAAGTACCCTTTCCATTTTACATTGTTCCATTTAACTTTGAAGGCTAGTACTTTCTTCTTCCTGTTGTTCTGCAGCACACCTGAGAGATCCTACAAATCAGCTATGCATCTCTTAATTATGGGGTAAAGTGCCCTGTGCCATATATTATAAGGATATTGCAAGTCACAGAGGAGTTCTGTGACCATATAGCGAGCAAAACACGGCTAGACAGTAATGTATTTCTTGCAATACATGGTCATACAAACATACTACCAACAAAACACTTAAATCCTTGGTGTATTGCTCTTTCATATGAAATATAAGAGATGCAATATTAGTGCAGAATTAAACACACCAAAAAACAGTTAGATATGTGTTGCCAAAATATTAGAATCAGTATAACACAAGCCAGATTTAAAAAACAAAACACTGTAGCTTAGAATGTGTAGACATGTAATACCTGTTTCATGCACAAAGAAATATGTTACCATAAATATCACCATTGTAATTTTTACTGTTCATCTAGAAAAACAGAGCAGAAGAGGGAAATGTTATGAACACTGTGACAGGGCTCATCTTATTTTCTTTCTATTTCCATCATGGGCTTGCCTGTGAACACTTGTATTGCTTTTATTAGAATGCGTGAACCTTATACTCGTGCAGAAGTCTTATCATCCTGTCTGCCTCCTATGTAGGGTGGCATATTTTCGTTGTTCATGTTATGGGCAATTCCATATTAATATGAAGGCTTACAGTGAAGGCTAAATGTCTATATGTGAATACTTATTTATTCTTGTCAGAAATTTAGTTTCCCCAACATGTAAACATGAGATAAGAATTGACTATTAAGTGCAATAAAAAAACCCTGTATTTTGCATAGTTTGGAGAGGCTTTTTGGAGGAACTATCAGATCAGAAGTCACACCGTTTAGTTGTGACAAACCAACCCTGTTGGCATTTGCTCCAGTGTCAGAGAATGGTGCAGAGAAGTAGCCTTCATCCCAGAACTGCTTATCATTCCTGGTCAAGGGCTGTGATAGAAAGTAGCTAAACAGCTGTTTCTAACTCAGAAAGCTATGCCGAGTGAGTCATCAAAAGAAAGCCAATTTTAGGCTAGCTATTTTCTGCTCCTGCTTAATTTTAGCACAGTGTTTGGAAGTAGCGAACGGGTTTTAGCATGCTGGGAACTTGCTAACCAGGTTAGGAATCTTCAAATTGATTTTGCTGGCCTTGGCATACATAGCTACACTTATTTTTGCTTTCTTTGGAGTTACCATACATATTTTGTAAACTAGACTTGGGTTTAAAAAATAAACATGTTATAATGTTTTCATCTACTTCTTAGTACTATTTTGAGTGCACTATGTTGGGGCACAGTGAATGCACCCTTTCTAAAGAATGACAATATCCATGAGTTCTGCGCTTTTGTCCCTTGCGACATATAGGTAACACATTTTAAAAAATGTTTGAGACAAAATATTGAGGAGTACTGGAAGCCTTTGGGTGAGGGGGGTGCCTCCCCATGAATTTCACATCTTAGTTACAAGCCTTTTCCACTGGAAGGGGGATATGGCCCATGATAGTTGGCCAAGCTGAAGTACCTCAAAAGGTCAGATGTGGTCCAAAGAGTAAGATTCTGTTTTTCACGCATTTAATTTAAGGCAGTTGCTGCCCATCCAATTGTGGACAGCCAACATGCAATCATGAAATCTGATTTCTATGTCAGCATCTTTTTTTCCTATGGAGAAAACAATTTGGGTGTCGTCAGCATAGCATGTAAGGGAGAATCCAAAACTCTATATCAGCTCAGCTAGTGGGGAGACACACATGTTAAAAAGAGTGCGGCTTAACGAGGATCCCTGCTGTACTCTGCATGGAAGGGAAAAAGGACGAGAAGCAATGTTCTCCAGTTTTACTACTTGCTTCCCGCATGTTGCTAACCAGCTTAATCATAGTTCATGATTAACAGTATCAAAAGCCAGCGAGAGATGAAGCAGGTTAAGGGCTGCCCCTTTTCCTTGATCTAGAACCTGCCTGATCTCTTTGCTTGCCTTTAGTAAAGCTGTCGCCATACTGTGGCCCTTCCGGAAGTCAAATTGGGTCATGTCTAAGAGTTTTTGGGATTCAATAAAGGTTAACAGCTGGTTATTTAAAAAAATTCCAGCTATTTTAGGTGGTAGTGGAAGATGAGAAATTGGACGATAATTGATTGGTTTATTCTGGACTAGTGAAGTGTTTTTAAAAAGAGGAATCCAGGCTGCTTTTTTCCATCTATTTGGAAAAATGCCTGTTTCACCAATGGCTCGGTAGAGAGGTATTAGTATAGACACAATGACTTCTGCTGCCAGTTTAATAATATTAGGCGAGCAGGTGTCATATGGGAAGCTCAAGGTGGCGGTTCCAACAGCTTTCTAGTGTTTTGAATTGATGGATCAATAAAATCTGTCATACATTTGGTTGCATTGAAGGACTGATTGCTCATATTGGTAGATAATGTAGTAGATGATGGTTTAGAATTTAAGATTTTTTAAAATAGATTCTTTTTACTTTTTCTAGAAAAAAATCTGTCAGCGAATCACAAAAAGATTCATCAGCAGCCAGGGATTTTGTATTGCAGTTACTTGTTATCTCTGTGACTGTTCCGAAAAGTTCTTTAGTTGTGTCTTTGACTTCCTCTATCTTTTTTGGGAAATATGCTGCCTTGGTTTTCAAAATAAGATCTCTATATATAGCTATGTGCTGTTTGTATTTTTCCTTCTCTTCCTCTTTATAGGTCATTCACCATGGCGCGGGCCATTGTTGGTCTTCCCAGGCATTGCTCTGTTTCCAGCACTATCTCTGCCCTTCACTGGTTGCCGGTCAGACAGAGGATTAAGTTTAAAGCGCTCTGTCTGGCCTTTAAAATCATGAAGCTCTCCTCGCCGCCGGCACTTGCCAACTTGCTCATCCCCTACATCCCTTCGAGATCTTTGAGATCGGAGGCTCTTAATCTTGCGGTCTGTCCCTGTTTCAAACTCAGCAGAATGGGTGGCCGCTCTTACCGGGTGCTTGCCGCGGGGTTGTGGAACTCGCTCCCGGTGCACATTCGAGCTTTGAATAACCTGTCCACCTTCAGGCGTGCCATTAAAACTTTTTTGTTTTCTGTTCTTGAGTAGTCGCTCCCCCTTCCTCCTCTCTTCCTGCGTGTTATGTTGTAGTATCTGTCTAAGCGCCAGGACGCCCCTTTCCTGGGGCAGCTGTGCGCTGTATAAATATTGTTAACATAACATAACATAACCATCTTCTTTCCTGTTTTCCACAGTTTTGCATATATTTCTTAAGTTCCGAAGAGAACCAAGGTCGGAAGGGCTTTGATGTTTTATTTTAACTGTTTTGAAGGGGCCACTTGATTCAATGCAGTTTCCAGCCATTTATTATTTTGTTTGACTGCTGCTTCAACATCATTTACAAAAACTAGAGATTTATTCTACAGTATTTCATTAAGGAGGTCAGACTGCACATTTCGCCAGTTTTGTGAAAGGAGACTAGATGGTGATTTCTTTATATAAAAGTTAGATTGCGGGAGGGATAATTAAAAAAAGATTGCTTTATGTTCAGGCCATGCTACTTGCGAGGTTTTTACACTAATTAGATTGGAGTTTTCAGTGAAAATCCTATCTAAGGTGTGATTTGCTTGATGTATTGGTTCTCGGAAGACTGGATCTAAGCCTACCGCTGAGAGGGTTTCCAGAAGTGCTGCAGTATCAGGGTCAAAATGTGTCATTTTTTATTGACAACACCCCAATTGTCTTAGTGAACTAATTTTGTTATTTGGTTCTTTTATTCGCGGGCAATGGTTCAAGGTCACAAGCATGTTTTCAATACTAGAGCTAAAATAAGTAGGGCGTCTCAAGGGATTTTTAAATTCTCTTCAGAAATTGGGAATCAACCCATTAATGAGATGGTAGCCATCTACAAAGTGAAAGGAGTGACCACAGCCCTCTATGGGGCAGGCCTCTGGGGCTATGCAAATAGCTCGGCCTTGCAAAGAGAAGACAATAGCTTTTTAATATGCTTAATATGTCTACCCTCCTCTGCATCAAATACTATTGTACAACATGAGGTCAGACTAAAGCCTCTAGAGGATCTTTTATGGTTAGACCGTTGTTGAGGGTTTCAATATGGGCCAAGGAAGAAACCAATTTCACTAGATCAATTATTTTAGATTGTTCAACTCTGAAATGATGCACTAAGTATTGCTGGGCTACTGTAAGTCAATTCCTCCCACACCAGGCTTTTTTAATTTATCTATCTGGTAGGGTCCTACAAAGGTATTATCTGTAACCAAGAGAAGGATTATAGAAACCTTTCTCAGCATACACTGGATTGTCGATGGATGGACAAGTGGACAAACCAACGGTCGCCTTTTATAAATCTTTGAACTTTGAGGCGGGAGGAAATAATTACCTAACACAAGTGGCTAACAAGAACGAGATGTGGCGTTGTACACCACCTAGTTGCTTTACAAACTCTGAAGTCCAGCCCACCCTATAGAGCCCTTTGCCCTTGTGACAACCGAAGTAAAAAAAGGCACATTGCACTTTCTTTTGTTTTGTAAATTATATCTGAATCTTATGTGTTTTTATCTTAAACCATTATTTGATGCACAGATCATTAGGTCACACAATGCAGCAATGAGATATTTGTTGACACTAGGTAAACCTTTTTTTATGTTATGTT